>NC_051257.2:14102500-14135000 GCF_015237465.2 Chelonia mydas
TGGATAATATACTCCAGTGTGATACCAGAATCAGACCCATTGTGTCCTATGTATTTATTAGCTGATTTTTCCCGCCATTTAATCAAGATTGAATTTTAAAACTACCAATGTTTTGGGTGGTGCAGTGGTGTTCATTAAAATTACTGTAATGATCAAAAATGGAGTCAGGTGGCTGTCCAAGAGTTGTCATTTAATTCACAGTACAGGTACAACATGGCATGGATGGGCAAGCTTTCTCTGCTGGGCCCTGCCAATCTGTCTCAAGCCAACTGTTACTATTATTTAGTAGTATTACAGTACTGCCTGGTACTACCAGTCACTAGAGGACAAGGCCAGTGGTGGTTTTAAATGTATGCTACCCATTGTCATATGGGTCATATGGTCAGTTATGGATCATATGGTCAGTTATGGATCAAGGCCCCATTGTTAGGCACTGTACGAACAAGTTTAAAAAAAAGGATCCCTGGCTGGAAAATAGCTCTGGAAGCACCATTTCAAGGGATACAAAGGTTCTCCATGAGACTCACTTCTTGATATCCAAGTTAAGGGTGCCAAACAAAAGTGTCAATTATGGAGGACATGGGTGCACTGATTCTATTTTATTTGTTCAAATAAAGTACAAGGGGATCAAGGACATTTTATATTGTCTTCTAGCTTCTACTAAATCTCTCTCTAGCAAGGTTTCAGACTTAGTTTTCCACACACACTAGCAGGTGCACAGAAAATCAGGCCCAAGATTCTTGCAGTCTTCACAGGAGTGCAAACAAGTTGTCATAGCTTTTCAGCAAGTTAACAGCACACATATAAAAAAAAAGAGAGAGAGATAAGTCATTTTTATTCTTTCCAGAATCCTAAGTGAGCTCATGCAAAGATTTAAATAACTTGCAGGGCCAGAAAGTCCACAAGCCAGGTAGAGCAATAGCAGCTGCAAACGGAGCTTTATCATCTTGTCCTGTAAAAGAAACCAACCATCCTATTTTAAGAAGCAAGAAGTAATTTAGAGTCGGTTCTGGTCTCCCCTCGGAGCAAAGGTACCAATCATGCCAAGACTTTTTCAAACAGATTTGTGGGTTAAACTCCCCAAACTCACTTTGCTTAGGACCAGAGTAGGATTTTAACAACATTTACTGCAGGATCATCTCTCTCCAGCTCCCCAAAAAGACAATCTCCATGTACATAGCTTTTGAAAAAGAAAGAATGCTCCCCACCCCCATCCTTTGCTAATTGCACTAGAATGGTATTATGACTGGGGAGGAAGGGGGAGAGCCAAATAACCAGCTATTGCACATGGCAATCTGTTAAAAATAGTTCAGATGGGTTTAGGTTTTAGCCTTTATCTCAATGGCTGACCTTGCTAATACAGTATGTAGATCTCTTGCCAGCTAATCGGCGGACTGTAAAGCATGGTTTCAAGCTATGGGCAATGATCTGTAACAGGAATGAATGAGTGGGTTTTAGCAGCCAGGATCTGTAGCCTACTATCTGTATCTGACAGCTGTCACCCTCTCTACAGAGGCCAAGGCCTAGCCCTTCATTTAAAAGCAGCATGGCTGATCAGATTACTAGGACAGTGTGTCAGAACTGACGGCACTGAACTAGAGAGACAGAAAGTAAATCTATAAATAGCAGTTCTGCTTGCTTCCATGAACCAGTGAAGGGTAACCAATACTGAACAGCAAATGCAATGTTTAGTCTCTGAAAGCAGTGGAATACAGTTCCTGCCAGATCAGAAAACACTGCGTTCCGATATAAGGTAATGGAAAACTAGCTTTATGAGCACGAGTTTACAAGAGTCACATTCTTGGCACTGGCAACGGCTGGACCCACAATAGTTGGTCTGAACCAACTTTACAATGTAATAAGGCTCCCTGTCCACATAACACAACATAACACAAAGTCACCTCACTGCATTTTGCTAACAGCGTTCCGAAGGCCAGTCAATCCATAGGGAACCCTGGTGTTGAAATATTTGCAGTGATAAAATAAGAGCCTCTCCATTTGATATCTATTATATATGTCAGCTGAGTCATCAGCCAGGACAGCTGAGCTCTGGAAGTATCTCAGGGACAGGGATGTCGTGAGTGTGACTTATCTATAGGCCGTGGTGATAGCAAAGCTTAGTTACTGGACATCAATGAGTTATAAATGACCTGACTGACATTTTATAGTATGCACCAGCTCTTCCAAGAACCATTCATCACCCTTGGAGGTTTCCTCTGATAAAACCAAGACATCAGGAAATTTGTAAACAGCTCTGGAAAAATAACCCTGAGGTCAACACAGAGGAATGAGGAGGGTGCTTGCTTAAAATGATATCATGAGCTAGGAAAATGGAGAACTGGGATGGGGAGGGCTTGCTTTTAAAGCACACAAATCCTCCTGAGGCAACAAAAAGCTAGATCTCATACCACCCCTAGGCAGTCGTGTCAAATGACACACCAGGGTCTAAAGCAGGCCAAGCAGAGGTCCCATTCTACACAACAACAACACAGCCATATCAGAGGACCTGGCTGCAAATACACAATTCTTTCTTGCAGCATGGACAGGGCACAGCACAAAATAGCGGCTCACAAAATGAGCCTTGAGGGTGACAATTACTGTTACAAACCAATAAGGAGGTCTGACATATTCCAACCAGTAGAGAGCAGTAGTGCACACAAGCTAATATTATACAACATGATCCTGTCGAACTAAAGGCACATAGCATGGACAGATGACAAACGTACCCAAATGTACCTTGTGAAATGGCAAGCACAGACAGCCAGCAAATGAGAATCCAAACTGTACTATGCATAGATAATGAAATTCAGTCCCTGTGCAGGGGTCCAGAACAAGGTCTATCCACAGTGTAAGTTCTCAAAATAGGAATTCAGTGATGAACAGGCCTTGTGCTAGCCTTCTGCACGGGGATGAATTTCACCAACAGTTAGCCACTTATTTTGTTATGGTGTTCCTTATTGAATTTAGCGCTCATGAAAGCTGCCACATTGAAAATTCTAGCAGCTAGCACCCTCCGTACATCTACAAACCAGGCAGTGCCACTGCAAGGTCTCTCCCACTATCCCACCAACATATATCAGCCCTGACCTGGAGGAACTGCCCTTAGGGAGGAGTGGCTAGTTCCGTGACAGAGTCTATTCAGAGCTTAGTCTCTTTGCCAAGACCGTTATCGGGAGTGCCAAGTGCAATGGTGGACCTGTAATGTGTACACCTGTCTGCGAGAAATTGGGCTGACACCCAACGGACCCATTTAATGCAGGTTATTGAGCAGTGATTCCGAGTGTGGCTGCAAACCAGTGACCTACATTTCCAATCCCCTGAGCCATCCAAGTCCCCCACAGTTTCTCATTAGTAACAGATTCTTATTTATTTCAGATAGTCAGTGACTCCTGCCAGTAGACAGCACACTCCTAATTAAAAGCTGGCTTCTTTCATAACCTACAAAGTGCTATCTCCACCTCTGCCCCAATATACACAGAGAACATGAGTTTTCCTGTGGCTGAATTTGTCCTCCATTTGAAGACAGTCAACAGACAAAACAGATTTTCTTTTTTAAAAGACAAGCATGAAGCAACAAAGTTTGAAGGATGTCCAACATTTATGCTGTGCGCCCACTTAATATCACCAGGGCCTTTCCACTGGAGCAAAGGGTTTCTTAATAAAGGGTCTCATTGGCCAATTGGAGCAAATCATGTCCACACTGATATTTTGCTTCTGGCAATACCTTAAACCCACAGTTAGGCAGGTGTAGAGATTGCAGTGGCCTTGAAACTGTAGCATGGTTTATACATGGTATGCACATCTTTGAGGATTTGGAGAAATCTACAAGGGATCTAATGCTTTTCCACCTATTGACATTTACAAAGCAGTTTAAATCATGCATGAGAGGCCTCAGGCTCATGTAGTTCACAAAACGTAACTCTGTGCTCCCAGGGAATTTAAGCTGACCAATGCTCTTTATTAGAACCGACAGTGAAAGACAGCTATTGCAAAATCTGTACTAGAAATGAAGTACAAAGATGACAGTCTTAATGCCAGTGGATATATTATGTAGATTTCTTGACTCCAGTCTTGCTTGTTAAATAAGTTTCATGCTCACCCCTCTCCCCCCCTTAGGACATATCCTCCCTGGCTTTGTCAAGGGAGCTGTTCCCTAAATTCCTTGATCAATCATCTGCTTTTCAGGACTTTAGACATGCTGAGTTAGCTCTGTAGATGAGGCAGTGATGCTTAAACAGTGGGAAACAGTTAAATCTTTCACCTAACAGCACAGTGGTGCCGTGCATGATAAAGATTAATACTTTAAAAACTTAATGGATATTTTGTCAATAGAAATATAAAAGATATTTTATAAGGAATCCATCTCCGACTGGTCAATTGCAAGTCAACCTGCAGCAGTGAAGCCCAAGTCAACATCAAATATAATCCTTTTTAAAAAATGATACATATATACAAAAATGGGGGGCAAATTTTGAGGTACTTTCTCAAGTTATGTTCAATTCCTACTCAACTAAAACTCAAGTTACACTGATTTACACTAACTGAGAATCTGCCCCCTAATGAAGCCAGTAGGAACTTTGCCTCAGTAAAGACTGAGGAAAAGACTATGTACCACTTAACTCCCATTTGCAATCTACAGCAGATGCATGTGTGCTTGCTTCCTATGACTCGTGTGTGGGAGGTTTTTACTCAAACAGCTAGGTTGTCCAGCCCTTTTACTGGTGAACACTTATTCACACGCACATAGCCCTGGTCTACACTACAAGTTTAGGTCGAATTTAGCAGCGTTAGATCGATTAAACCCTGCACCCGTCCACATGACGAAGCCATTTTTATCAACTTAAAGGGCTCTTAAAATTGATTTATGTACTCCTCCCCGATGAGGGGATTAGTGCTGAAATCGACATCGAATTTGGGGTAGTGTGGACGCAATTCGACGGTATTGGCCTCCAGGAGCTATCCCAGAGTGCTCCATTGTGACCTCTCTGGACAGCACTTTCAACTCAGATGCACTAGCCAGGTACACAGGAAAAGCCTCAGGAACTTTTGAATTTCATTTCCTGTTTGGCCAGCATGGCGAGCTCATCAGCAGAGGTGACCATGGGGTCCCAGAATCACAAAAGAGCTCCAGCGTGGACTAAATGGGAGGTATCAGATCTGATCGCAGTATGGGGAGACGAATCCGTGCTATCAGAACTCCGTTCCAAAAGACAAAATGCCAATATATTTGCCAAAATCTCCAAGGGCATGATGGACAGAGGCTACAACAGGGACCCACTGCAGTGCCACGTAAAAATTAAGGTGCTCAGGCAAGCCGACCAAAAAACCAAAGAGGCAAACGGCCACTCTAGGTCAGAGCCCCGGACATGCTGCTTCTATGATGAGCTGCATGCAATTCTAGGGAGCGCCCTGGCATAAATATAAAGGGAAGACTAACCACCTTTAAATCCCTCCTGGCCAGAGGAAAAAACCCTTTCACCTGTAAAGGGTTAAGAAGCTAAAGATAACCTCGCTGGCACCTGACCAAAATGACCAATGAGGAGACAAGATACTTTCAAAGCTGGAGGGGGGGGAACAAAGGGTTCTCTCTGTCTGTGTGATGCTTTTGCCGGGACCAGAGCAGGAATGCAGGTCAGAACTCCTGTAAAGGGCTAATAAGCAATCTAGTTAGATATGCGTTAGATTCTGTTTTGTTTAAATGTCTGATAAAATAAGTTGTGCTGAATGGAATGTATATTCCAGTTTTTGTGTCTTTTTGTAACTTAAGGTTTTGCCTAGAGGGATTCTCTATATTTTGAATCTGATTACCCTGTAAGGTATTTACCATCCTGATTTTACAGAGGTGATTCTTTTACTTTTTCTTCAGTTAAAATTCTTCTTTTAAGAACCTGATTGCTTTTTCATTGTTCTTAAGATCCAAGGGTTTGGGTCTGTGTTCACCTATGCAAATTGGTGAGGACTTTTATCAAGCCTTCCCCAGGAAAGGGGATGTAGGGTTTGGGAGGATTTTGGGGGGAAAGACGTTTCCAAGCGGGCTCTTTCCCTGTTATATATTTGTTAGACGCTTGGTGGTGGCAGCAATAAAGTCCAGGGGCAAAAGGTAAAATAGTTTGTACCTTGGAGAAATTTGAACCTAAGCTGGTAAAAATAAGCTTAGGGGTTTTTTCATGCAGGTCCCCACATCTGTACCCTAGAGTTCAGAGTGGGGAAGGAACCTTGACACACCCCTCCTACTAGCCCACCCCTGTCCGTGGACACCTGCAGCAGGCATGAGGATTTTGGGGACGAGGAAGATGAGGAGGAGGAGAATAGTGCACAGCAGGTAAGTGGAGAAACCATTCTCCCCAACAGCCAGGAATTGTTTATCACCCTGGAGCCAATACCCTCCGAACCCTCCCAAGGCGGGCTCCCGCACCATGAAGCCGGAGAAGGCGCCTCTGGTGAGTATACCTTTGTAAATATAATACATGGTTTAAAAGCAAGTGTGTTTAATGATTAATTTGTAAAATGTTCTCTGAGCTCATACAGTCCTCCTGCACTGAAAGAGCTCAGCAGAATGCGTGGAAACAGACAATTGCAGAGTCCAGGAAAGCAGAAAATGAACGCGAGTAGAGGTGGCGGGAGCAAGATGATAGGCAATGCTGAGGCTACTGGGGGATCAAACTGATATGCTCTGGCCTCTGGTGGAGCTGCAGGAAATTCAGCAGGAGCACAGACCGCCGCTGCAGCCCCTGTGTAACCGCCCGCCCTCCTCCCCAAGTTCCATAGCCTCTTCACCCAGATGCCCAAGTACGCGGGGGGGGGGGCACTCCGGGCACCCCACCACTCCCCCCCCAGAGGACTGCCCAAGCAACAGAAGGCTGGCATTCAATAATTTTGAAGTGCAGTGTGGCCTTGTCCTTCCCTTCTCCCCTCATCTACCACCCCACCCGGTGCTTCCCTCCTCCCTCACCCCTCCCGGGCTACCTTGGCAGTTATCCCCCTATTTGTGTGATGAATTAATAAAGAACGCATGATTTTGAAACAACAATGACTTTATTGCCTCTGAAAGCGGTGATCGAAGGGGGGAGGGCGGTTGGCTTACAGGGAAGTAGAGTAAACCAAGGGGGTGTGTTTTCATCAAAGAGAAACAAACAGACATGTCACACCGTAGCCTGGCTAGTCATGAAACTGGTTTTCAAAGCTTCTCTGATGCGCAGCACGTCCTGCTGTGCTCTTCCAATCGCCCTGGTGTCTGGCTGTGCGTAATCAGTGGCCAGGCAATTTGCCTCAACCTCCCACCCTGCCATAAACATCTCCCCCTTACTCTCACAGATATTGTGGAGCACACAGCAAGCAGCAATAACAACGGGAATATTGGTTTTGCTGAGGTCTAAATGACTCAGTAAACTGCACCAGCATGCTTTTAAACATCCAAATGCACTTCTACCACCATTCTGCATGTGCTCAGCCTATAGTTGAACAGCTCCTTACTACTGTCCAGGGTGCCTGTGTATGGCTTCATGAGCCATGGCATTAAGGGGTAGGCTGGGTCCCCAAGGATAACTATAGGCATTTCAACATTCCCAACCGTTATTTTCTGGTCTGGGAAGTAAGTCCCTTCCTGCAGCTGTTCAAACAGACCAGAGTTCCTGAAGATGCGAGCGTCATGTACCTTTCCCGGCCATCCCATATTGATGTCAGTGAAATGTCCCTTGTGATCCACCAGTGCTTGCAGCACCATTGAAAAGTACCCCTTGCAGTTTAGGTAGTGGCTGCCAAGGTGGTCCGGTCCCAAGATAGGGATATGCGTTCCATCTACCGCCCCACCACAGTTAGGGAATCCCATTGTAGCATTTCCATCTACTATGACCTGCACATTTCCCAGAGTCAGTACCCTTGATATCAGCAGCTCAGTGATTGCGTTGGCTACTTGGATCACAGCAGCCCCCACAGTAGATTTGCCCACTCCAAACTGATTCCCAACTGACCGGTAGCTGTCTGGCGTTGCAAGCTTCCACAGGGCTATCGCCACTCGCTTCTGAACTGTGAGGGCTGCTCTCATCTTGGTATTCTTGTGCTTCAGGGCAGTGGAAACCAAGTCACAAAGTTCCATGAAAGTGCCCTTATGCATATGTTTGATACCGTGCCACATGGGGAATTATTAGTTAAATTGGAATAGATGGGGATCAATATGAAAATTGAAAGGTGGATAAGGAATTGGTTAAAGGGGAGACTACCATGGGTCCTACTGAAAGGCTGGAGGGAGGTTGCCAGTGGAGTTCCTCAAGGATCAGTTTTGGGACCAATCTTATTTAATCTTTTTATTACTGACCTCGGCACAAAAAGTGGGAGTGCACTAATAAAGTTTGTGGGTGATACAAAGCTGGGAGGTATTGCCAATTTAGAGAAGGACCGGGATATCATACAGGAGGATCTGGATGACCTTGTAAACTGGAGTAATAGTAATAAGATGAAATTTAATAGTGAAAAGTGTAAGGTTATGCATTTAGGGATTAATAACAAGAATTTTAGTTATAAGCTGGGGACGCATCAATTAGAAGTAACGGAGGAGGAGAAGGACCTTGGAGTATTGGTTGATCATAGGATGACTATGAGCCGCCAATGTGATATGGCCGTGAAAAAAGCTAATGCGGTCTTGGGATGCATCAGGAGAGGTATTTCCCGTAGAGATAAGGAGGTGTTAGTACCGTTATACAAGGCACTGGTGAGACCTCACCTGGAACACTGTGTGCAGTTCTGGTCTCCCATGTTTAAGAAGGATGAATTCAAACTGGAACAGGTACAGAGAAGGGCTACTAGGATGATCCGAGGAATGGAAAACTTGTCTTATGAAAGGAGACTCAAGGAGCTTGGCTTGTTTAGCCTAACTAAAAGAAGGTTGAGGGGAGATATGATTGCTCTCTATAAATATATCAGAGGGATAAATACCGGAGAGGAGAGGAATTAATTTAAGCTCAGTACCAATGTGGACACAAGAACAAATGGATATAAACTGGTCATTGGGAAGTTTAGACTTGAAATTAGACAAAGGTTTCTAACCATCAGAGGAGTGAAGTTTTGGAATAGCCTTCCAAGGGAAGCAGTGGGGGCAAAAGATCTATCTGGCTTTAAGATTAAACTCGATAAGTTTATGGAGGAGATGGTATGATGGGATAACATGATTTTGGTAATTAATTGATCTTTAAATATTCATGGTAAACAGGCCCAATGGCTTGTGATGGGATGTTAGAGGGGGTGGGATCTGAGTTACCTAGGAAAGAATTTTCTGTAGTATCTGGCTGGTGAATCTTGCCCATATGCTCAGGGTTTAGCTGATCGCCATATTTGGGGTCGGGAAGGAATTTTCCTCCAGGGCAGATTGGAAGAGGCCCTGGAGGTTTTTTGCCTTCCTCTGTAGCATGGGGCACGGGTCACTTGCTGGAGGATTCTCTGCTCCTTGAAGTCTTAAAACCATGATTTGAGGACTTCAATAGCTCAGATATAGGTGAGAGGTTTTTTGCAGGAGTGGGTGGGTGAGATTCTGTGGCCTGCGTTGTGCAGGAGGTCGGATTAGATGATCGTAATGGTCCCTTCTGACCTTAGTATCTATGAATCATCCCAGACCTGCAACACTGTGCGGTCCCACAAGTCTGTGCTTGTTTCCTGGGCCCAGAATCGGCATTCCACAGCACGAGCCTGCCCCATTGCCACCAGGATGTCCAAATTGCCGGGGCCTGTGCTCTGAGAGAAGTCTGTGTCCATGTCCTCATCACTCTTGTCACCGCGCTGCCGTCGCCTCCTCGCCTGCTCTTGCAGGTTCTGGTTCTGCACATGCTGCAGGATAATGCGCGAGGTGTTTACAATGCCCATAACTGCCGCGGTGATCTGAGCAGGCTCCATGCTTGCCGTGGCATGGCATCTGCAGGAGAGCGGAGTTGCAGTGGAAGCGGTGGCTAAAGACGGATGCCACGAGAATAGATATTTATAGACAACGACGAGAGGACCTGCGAGGTGGATTCATGAGAGCAGAGTTGCAGCGGAAGTGGTGGAGGACGACGGTTAGCACCACGCACATTTGCCGAGGAAGAACACATGTGCCCGGGAGCCCATGACAGACAACATGGAGAAATTCGCTATTGAGACAATAGCAGCAGAGCAGAGTTGCAGTGGAAGCGGTGGATGATGACAGTTAGCAGTCCTACTGCACCGTCTGCTGACAGCAGCACCCAGGACACAACAGCAGCGGTGTGGGTGAGCTGAGCGGGCTGCACGCTTGCCGGGGTATGGCGTCTGCATGGAAAAAAGGCGTGAAACAATTGTCTGCCGTTGCTTTCACGGAGGGAGGGGAGACTGACGACATGTACCCAAAACCACCCGCGACAATGTTTTTGCCCCATCAGGCAATGGGAGCTTAACCCAGAATTCCAATGGGTGGCGGAGACTACGGGAACTGTGGGATAGCTACCTACAGTGCACTGCTCCGTAAGTCGATGCTAGCCACGGTAGTGAGGATGCAGTCCGCCAACTTAATACGCTTAGTGTGGACATACGCAATTGACTGTATAAAATTGATTTCTAAAAACCGACTTCTATAATAGCAACCTAGTTTCCTACTGTAGACATACCCATAGTTACATTGACTTAACATAGGGATTAAAAGGGAATTAAGTGGTGCAAAGGCCTTGTGCAGCCAGTGGCAGATTAATGCACGGGCCCACAGGGCCCATGCCCAGGGGCCACGGCCAATTTGGAGGCCCCCGCAGGAGCACCGGAACCTGTGTAGAAGTAGGAGGGGCCACTGGTGCTGGAACTGTGGCCCTGCCTCCTGCTCCTCCTCCAGACCCTGAGGCCCTGCCGCCTCGCCAGGCTGGAAACCAGAGCCGGGCCACCATAAGAGCATCCCAGGGAGCCCAGGCCACTGTGGGGAACCCTGGACCCTCCAACTGCCCTGGTCCCCACCTCTGTCTGCAGTCTCTCTGCAGAGGGGTGAAATCTCCTCCATTAATTAACTCTCAGACACATGCTTCCAATACACCCATGTGTGTACATACTCACCAGTGTAAAGGGTGTGCTATCTAGCTGTCTAAGTAAGGGCGACAGAAGGATTCATTCCCGTGTTTGTTTATATTTACACATGTGCTTAAAACACTGACCCTACATCATGAACATTCAATAGTGATTCTTTTTTGCAAATACAGGAATAAAAATATCTTTAAAAGTTGTTTTTAAAATCCTGAACAATAAATAAATATATTTTCAAAGTTAAACAGAAAGAAACGGAACCATCTCTCTCTGAATTATCAAAGAAAATCTGCCATAACAGCTAGGTTCCAAGCTTGGTTACATCAATCTAGAGGCAAAGTTACTCTAGTTACACTGGAAGATTGTAAAGAGAATTGACTCTAGGTCCACAGAAGTATGCAGGGGGTAGAGGTGACAGGGGAACCATTGCACAGTTTACAGACAATCTGCTTGACTAATGAAGATCATTGCCTAGCAGTCTACGTTGCCAGCATCACAGAGTTGCCATCAGCAACTTGGGGTCATTGACATTGCTAATGCAAGCAAGGAAGCAGAAACTGATGTACACTAACTAGTAATCAGAGGACGGCTATTTCCTGCATAGTACTGCTAAGGTTTTTCTGGAGCACTCTAACTTCAAAAAGCAGATTAAACGCTTTTCCTAAATGCACTGTACAAGAATAAACTCCCCATAATCTCAGGTGGATTTGATGGATTCGGTTTACAATCCTGTTTTCCTTACTGATCACAAGACGCGGGACAACCATAAAGTGTTTAATCAATAGAGGCTTTTGGAGAGTCCCGTGTTCAAATCCAACTCTACATCTCTAGGAATTAGAGTCAGATCCCATGAAGATATGGACATGGCATATGAATTTAGGGCATGATCCAATGCTCATGGAAATCAATGGAAAGATTCTCATTGACTTCAGGGGGTGCAAGATCGGGACCTTAAATAGAATGGAAAACTCAAATTCTTGGGGAAAGTTTAGCCTGTGCATGTCTGCAGATGCTTTACTGCGCCCGTTGCTAGGCTTTGCTAAAATACCTTTGCCATGGATACTGCAGCTCTCTGATTGAAGAGTGATCCCATCAAGTCAGACTCAAGGCTGAATGGGCTACTCAGGCACTGGTTACAGCAATAGTTAATAACATTTTACAAATCACAGGATAATCTAAGCAGCAATAGTAATTCTTTAGCCATATTAATGAGGTTTGCAGTCACACATATACTTGAGTTTTCAAATTTTGTATCATGTTTGTTCAACATACAAATAAATATAGATGATATATAAACATGCATGCTATATAGAGAGATATATCAATATATAGTTTTGAATCTTCCGTAGGTTTTCATAAATTAAAAATAATTGCTTCAGCAAAGCTAGTAAATATCAATTTGCATCAAAGAAGAACTGATATATCAAAACAACTGAATGTTTATTTTATATAGGCAAGGCCAGATGAAAAAAAGACAGGCTAGTCTAACAACTGAATATGGATGGTTTTGTCATATTCGTAAGTGAACTTGTGAGGCTGGCAATGGAATAAGACGAGATAGTGTGACAACCCATAATCCACTGAATAAACTTCTGTAATTGCCTTATGTGGTTCATAAACATCTTGTACTTCAAAATCTTAATGTTGAACAAGTTATATGGTGTTAAACACTGATAAGAGAGGAAATAATATGAGGGGGAAAAAAAAGAAAATCCAGTTGTGATCTTTAACCAAATCACAAAAGACATTAAGCTAACGAACCTAAAGTTTCTCATTGGTTTGCATATTATCCCTTACTCTGCGTTAAGATCCAAACAAAACGTAAAAACAGAATATTTTGCAAAATTACAAGAAAAAAATGTCTTAAATCAGCAAAAATAAAAAAAAATTCTATAAGCAGCTTTATAGAACACATAATAGTTAAACTTTGTGAAAACATAGCATGATACAAAATAAGCCAAGATCATTTATCTTAAATAGTCTGCAATTACATTTTTAAGGGAAGAACACCTGCATTACTGAGGGAATATACATATGCAGTACTTTTTCCTTCTATAATTATGAGAGTAAATTGTGTTTCACATTTCTTCCATTTCCAGGGCTTTGAGTTTACATGGGGTACAAATCACACTGAGATGGACTTTGTAAAGAGACAGGCACTGGACGTGTCTGAAGACTAACATTTCTCTTAAACTACTGTCTAGAAAATCAATAGAGACAATGTAAACTTCAGTATACTGTCAATCCATTTCAGGGACAGCTTTCTTTAGGAGAGGACATGGTCATTGCTGCTCAACATAAGGATTAAAAAAAAAAAAAAAAAAAAGAAAATGGATGAATTGAGCTAAACAGAATGCAACAAAACTATTCCATGTCTCAACCAGAAACAATTTCAGCAATATGGCAGATTCTAACCTACACAACGGACCCTTAGCACTGCCAGAAAGTTGCAAATGTGCCCTAAATGGGCAGCTATAGATTCCCCTTGCACAGGGAAATCCCTATGTGGCATAAAGTTGACACATCTGGTTCAAAGCACCCTGGTGCAGGGAACAAGTAAGGGATGCTCTGGATCTCTGTGTGCTCCAGTAATCCTCAACTGATGGAATCATCCCTGTAATTCCAGGGACTGGGAGAACACACAGATAGCTTCACCACTTCCGGGTTCCTGAATTCTCAGGTTCTGTGTCAAGTGGAGGACAGCTAATCTAGGCCATTATCTGAAGCTGGATTTATTAGGCTACAAATGCTGCAAAACATTTTATGCTTATCCTATTATGAAAATAGAAACAATTCCCTCATTTCACCTTCCTTCGTTCAAGTATTTAAAACGATTGTTTCCATCGGATGGCTGTCCTGTGGCCTGGTTTTGGTGGTCTGAGGGCAGTTCTTAGTGGAAAAGAGTCCATGTTAGAAAAATGATCGCTGCTAACTGGCATCCTTGTATAGCAGTTTTAACGGAGAGGACAAACAGGGAATGGGCATGGAGAATCTCTCTTCCCAGTCCTAAAGGTGGTTTTGCCCGGGTCAGGGCAAAGGAATATTGGTGGTGCAGTGCCTGGGAAGTTTGCACAGTCACCATCAATGCTACACCTGTTCTGTGGAAGTGGAGTTCCCTTCCACAGGGGTGTTAATTTAAAACACTGTTAAAATTATTTAATAACATTTTTTTCTTTCTTCATTTGATGGCTATAATTATTGTAGTCACTAGAATAACATGTCCATTCCTGGACTGCTTTCAAATTCAAATAATTCGTATTGCCAGATGGTACGAATGATTGCTACAGATAAACTCTGGATCTGTTCCATTATTAATTGATTGACAGAAGCCTGGACACGGCCACAGCAGATCTCCCGCTCCATAATGTATGTTAAAATATGAAAACTAACCAGAAAAAAACCCTAGTTCCTCAGTATTTGGTAGAATTCAAAGCTAAACATGCAGAAGCAAAACTGTTTATTACACTCTTAAGGTCATATACCATCCTTTGTCCATTTGTACACTGAGGTTAGTGGGAGTGCCAGGCAAACTATGAGGGTAAAAAATGACCCTTGCCTGTTATACAAGGTGATTAGGAAACATGAAACAATAGATGAAAAATGGGGATCCAAAAGACCCGATGGTCGTAAGGGATGAAGTCATTTAACCAAGTCTCATTTCAGGTGCTCATAGTTCAGGTCATGTTTTAATCCTTAGTCTTCTGCCTAAGATACAAGTGGAAACTTTTCTAATGATCACTTAAATGTGAGTGCTCCAGAGCAGGTATCTGCGCTCCCTTGGAATGGCTGGGTCCCGAGGAAGTTCTTTCAAGTTGATAAGGAACAATACCTTAAAACTAGATATACAAGTGACCCATTAGAAAACAGAGCTCCAAACAGCAGGTCCCCACCATAGCACCATTAGCTGAACCAAAGCTGAAAAAGTGACAATAGTTCGATGAAATTTCACATTTTTGAACCGGCTGCTATCACTACCACACATACACAGACAAAAAGACATACCAGCTACTTCATCAGGATGAGGACAAAGCAGCCGGTTAACAGAACACAGCAGTATTACACAATGGTTTAGGAAAGGATGCAAATAATACCATAGCCAACTAAAACTGCAGCATCAATTTTAGGAAGGCAGAATATAATTATCTGAGATGAAATTTGACCAGGAGATCAAGGCTAACACCTCTGCTCTTCCAAAGGAGTGGCATGGGATATGTAATGACCATGAATGTCAAGGATGCTCAGAATCTCAGGTTTCAGATCTTTTATGTTGAGCCCCGAGGCACTGATTCTTGTCTGTATAATATAAATACATCTGGCTAAAAAAATAACCCTTGGTTTGTGAGAGGAGTTATGTTTCCTTATTGTTTATATTTTACTTGTGACGCAGCTCAGTGCTACCTTCTGGTGTGTTTTTGAACTTTACTCCCTTAGTTATATTGATTACCATCTCTCCTCTGGCTGGTATACGTGGCACAAACACAAAGGTGATATCTACAGTCAACATCAGATCTGACTGTTCCCGACAACTCTTGTGATACAGCAACCTCAGGGACTTGAGGACACATCTGTGAGTAGATGTTGTAGTTGCCATCTGCACGAATTGCATTATTTAACTGCATTGGCACTGATTAACATTTGCTGTAACCTATGGTAATGGGCTCTGGGGGCTTTCCATGTCTGCTACACAGTGGCAGCTGATGTCTCCTGTTCCATCCTTAAAACAGGATGCTTTAATTTTTAATGGAGCACATGTTCGATTGGCTATACAAACAGGCTAATCTGCAAAGCATGTGCTCAATAACAAGCCAAGCTATGCAGCCAGAATAACAACACTGCTCTGCCACGCAGGAGACACGACGGGTTTCCTGTTTTATGCCACCATCGCTCAGCACTGATGGTCAAGAAGAATGACTGTGCACGTTCCCTATTTCCAACCTTGGCCCCTGGGTATTAGCAACCTTCCTATCTGCTAGTGCTGCCAACTCATTTCTCCTTTGGGAAAGTGAACTGGAGAGGTGAGAAAAGTTCATGTGCCTGACCCAGCATTCACTACAGTGCAGCAGAAGAATTCAGAGGCAAAAATAAAGGCATGTCTACACTTACAGAACTCCAGTGCTTGTGGTGAAGATGCTCTATACTGACTTAGGCCGACTTAAGTGGGAAAGCTTTGTTGGTGCCGCTTATTGAAAAGACAAATAAGCTGGTGTGCATTTAAATTGACAGTGGAGAACTGGATATCTACAAATTGCTCAGAACAATACACCAGGTTGGCCACTGCCTGAATCAGAACTAGGGTACTTCATGTATATTTTCCTTTAGGGTCTGTCTAGCAAAATGTGAGCATCACGGGATCATGTTATAAAACCATAGCCCCCTGCTTGTATTACATTGTTAGGTCTTGCTTATGTAGCCACATTTTAATTGCGTTCCCAAACAGTGCAGCAGCCCTGTAAACATCAACATTTTCATGTGTTTATGATACGATCAGGGAACTATCATATAACAACGCTCTCCCCTGACATAGTAGTTTTGCGCCTTTATTGAATTCATGGAGCCAAGCAGATAACAAAGGTAACTAGCATAACAGAAACTTGCTGACGAAAAGGGGATAAATAAAGCTCGTCAATGGGTTCACATCTGTTTGCCAGTGCCTTCGACACAGTGCTGGAAATCTCAGAATTCTCAGTCTAAGTCTTCTTTGATACACTTTCATTTCAGCTTTTCATTTTCCAGCTGCAAGGATTTTGATTTCACAGATATCTTTATTTGGTTTTTGTTTATTCTCTGATAAAATACACATTTTTCTCAGGTCGGTAATTCTTTCTATTCCTTTGTATCACTTGTTACCATTGGCCTGATCCACTCTGAATATCCAAACACATAACAGGTATGAGCTGATTAAACAATTAATGGACTGCTATTCTGGGGCAGCCTACTCCTGCACTAAGCCTATATTCGTTACTATTATTGGAGCATAAAACATGCCTTGACCTTTTGAAAAGCCCATCTTACTTTCATTTTCTGTGTGTTCTTCTATGATGAATTGTGACTTTGAGAAAGGTGTTAAAATTAATATGCCTTTCAGCAGATGCAAGAAAGTTACTGCAAGGTTGAGAGGACTCTCATGCTGAGGAGTTACATGAAGCACAGAAACCGTCCAATTATTTCATGGAATGGATTGGGTAAGCATATCTAGTGGGTTAACGAGCATCTTATTGAGACTATATATATTTATGACCTGATTTCCAGAGGTGCTCAGGCACTGACCTCCCCCCCACCACAGGTGGCCAAGCCAGGTTTCAACCCAAAACTTTCAGCTCTGCAGTACAGACTTCTACAGGTTGAGACAAAGGAATAACGCCATCAGTTTGTAGCATTAGTAGGCTGTTATCCTCTAGTGGTCATAGAACACATAGGACACATGCATTGCTAGTGACTTTACTGGGAGCTGCGGCATTTTTGAAAATCAGGCCATTTTTTTTAAAACTATGCACTTTTTGGTGTGCAGGTATATTGTGCACTAGGGTCATGATCTAAAGACCACTGACAGTTCTAGATGAAGTTCTGAGGGAAGTCCACTGCAGAGCACACGTTGCAATGATCTAATCTAGAGACAACAAAGGCATGGATCAATAAACTGAGGTCCATGTGCCAGAGAAAACATCAAACCCCTCTTGACCAGCAACTGCTGATGCTGGATATGCCAGAAGCAACTGCGGCTCTAACCAGCCCCCTAAAATGCATACCTTATGAACATTCAAAGAGGCAAATATAATTTCTTACATCCTCTCTGGCTGTTTCCCCTAGTGGTATCTCCTTCATCTTGTTTGAAGTCAATCTCAGTAAGCTAGCAGACCTCCAAGCCCCAATCTCAAGCAGACTCTGTGAAGAGGCCAAAAAACCAAAACCAAAACCAAAAAAAATCCCACATACCATCCAGGTCTGACTACTATGTCTGTGCATCTGCAACTGAAAATAGTAAACTCATACCACTTGTAACTCAGAAAGGGCTTAGCCTACCCTACAGAAAATAAAAACCTGCTACATTAATGCACCAGGGCGTCCTTGCCATCAAGTTCTTTAATTAGTTTATCTGGAGGGGGGAAAACCCTATACCGATCAAATTAAATATTAATCACATATAAACTGCTGATCCTAATCAGCTGGGGTTCAAGCATGCAAAATGGAGGGATCACAGTGTGATTTCTTTTCCCAAGGAGCTTCCCCGTTCTCTTTCCATTGCCAAATTAGCAAATTCATATAAAAAACAAAGCCTGAATATTCCAAGTACAACGTTAACAACACACCAGAAGTTTTTTTCACACTAAAATATTGAATTGAAAATTCAGTTCCTTTAAATCTTTCTAAATCCTTGTCTCTGATTGGGTTCATTAATAAACATGCTATTTTGTTACAGGGAGTGACATATGGCATAATCCGCTAACAGGAAGAAGTATTTTGCATTTTATTGTAGAAAACAAACATGCAAACAGGTTCTCACAGATGGCTTTCTTAGCTTCTGGGAGGAAAAAAAAAAGCTTAATAATGCTTGAAAACAAGTTTTGCCTCCTCCTTAAAATAAGTAAATAAATAAAGGATTTCTACTGGAACTGCTTTTCAATTAAAGTAAGTTCTGCTCTAGGGTTTCTACTATATTAAAATTTGCTTTATTCCGTTATTTTTTAAACTACACATAAAATAAAAAAAAATATTAAATTGCCAAGATCAGAGTATATAGATCCCTGATTAGCACCTAATGAAGCCAATGGCAAAATTTTCATTGACTTCAATGAGGACAGGGCTGCGCGGTAGGTATTGTAACAAAGCTGCTAGGTCATTATTGGGCATTATGTTACCCCCTGCTTACCAATCAGCTAGCAGTGGACTCTGTAACACTAGCAAAGGAAAGAGAAATACGCCAGAGGGGAACAGGAGGGAGTCAGAAGCTGCAGGAGAGTAGGAGCAGCAGATAGCTTGATGGGGAGGGAAGGCTGTGTAGCAGGCTGGGCTGAGCCACACACTGTAATGGGCTGCAGGGAGGGGACCAGCACTCAGCAGTAGCAGGAGGACTCAGCTGGGAGACAGAGTGAAGGGGTCACAGCGAGGCTTGTTTACCACTATACCCATGGACTGGTCTGCCCCGGGGCTGGGTTGGGAACTATCGCGTTTCTCCTTTTTTGTTGTTATAACAGTAAAAGCCAGAGTGCTGGAGTGGTAGCTTCATTTATTTATGACAGCTCTAATATAGAAATCTTCCTTCATGCCTGAAGTGGGCAAATGTTCTTTGAAAGCCGCAGATAGCTTATAACCCATAGATCCTAGTGTTTGGAACACTTGTCTCTGAGCTCAAAGTTGGGGCACTTTTGTCTTTTAGTAATTCTTCCTCAGTGGCCTCTGCAAACAAGGGAAAGTCTACATTTCCCCCTATATAAAGTAACACGTGCAGGACCCTGCCAGCACCTTCTCAGCTCTAACCACTCTATCCAGCTGTGTGTATCCATGATAGCCACCTCCTCTTGGTGCCTGCCTATGACACCTACACCCCAGTGGCTTTGGTGAATGCAGCTTTATCTATCTGTGAAACTGCATGGCTTCTGCTGGGGGAGGACCTATATGATGACTTAGAAGGAGGACAGACAATGAGAGATGATATAGTAACTACTATAGCACCATACTGTGTAGTTCGGGGGTATATGTGAGTGACCTGATTGACTGGGGCCCATAATACATTATCCCACCACTACTACAAAGGCAATGTTTAAAACCTTGCTCAAAGCAATACAAACATCAAAGCCCTTTTGGCCAAACTGACACATGTTTGAGGTGTCTGCTCCTTTGGTGGAGTTAAAAGGTTTCACTGGCTCCATCCATTTATGGATGTAAAGACTCTGCAGCCCTGTGGATTCGGTGATTCTGGAATAAGGAGTATAATCCGCTATCTTCCATTTGCATTAATAAGACCTGCATTAAGGGAAAAGGAAAACATACTCCTAACAATGAAGGCAGTGCACTCCCCAAATCCCAGAGAATTCTAGGCCATGTCAGGGCGCTTTCAATGTGGGAGGGGCCCCAAGGAAGAGCAGGATTCCTCAAGGGGGAGAGATCAGGCTATTAGTTCCTATCATTCCATTCGGGCTGCTACAGGGTAAGACCGAAGTACGAGCTGTCTCCCTCACAACTGGAAGGGATGATCAGGTCAGACTGAGCTGCACATCTCTGGAAAGCCACTGTGCCAAAATTCAAGGCTTCCCTCAGTTCTTTGCATTGCTTGAGATTAAAGCTTGCCCTGGCTGCATTGCAAAACCAAGCAGCCTAGTTCATATATCCCTTTTGCACAAAGGATCTGAGCTGACTGTATTTAATCAGCTCCAAATTTACCTTACTGATCACCTTTTCCATTTGATCATGACTGCAGCCTTTTGGAAATAATTCCCTTTGGTTAAAATTAACAATGACAGGCTGTGTTTTTACATACAGTTGAAATGTGTAAAAATCTGAGGGAGAAAAAAAAATGTCATCCTTTTCCAGTGTTGATTTACGATATCTATGCAAACCCTATTAAAGTTAAACCATGCTTTTCAATGAAATGAGTATTTCCAACAAGCTGCTCTCCATTTTATTTAAAGATCCCGATGACTGATGCAAACGGTGGTAATCAGCTCTATTACTAATATAGGATAGTGGGGCTAGGAGATATCATACTTAACCCATAAGTGAAAAATAGCCTATAAATCACAAGCACTTTATGAGGAAAGTATAATAAGACCCTCTCTTGTAGGCAGAAATCAAATACTAGCCTGCTGAAAGACATTATAGTCCCTTTGCTGAAATCTAAAGGTTAAATCTAAAGAGAAATTAATGTGGAAAAGGAAGTACATCAGGAGAAGTAGGCACAGGAGGAGGAGGTGAAGAGGGATGCAAATATCTATCTAAATAGGTAGGTAAATCTTATCTCTATAGATAAGATAAAGATGTGGCGAAAGCTGTTCGGCTAGGAAGAAAAGCAATCTGCTCACATATCTATGGGCCTGATCTACGGCCCACTGAAGTCAACAGGATTCTTTCTATAGGTGCTGGATCAAGCGTTGGCACGCCTTTCATATCCCTGCTGGGCAAAGACAGCCAAAAATTCTCTGTGAATGTCATAGCTTTGAAGGCCATTAGACCATCTGGTACGACCTCCTGTGAATCACAGGCCTTAAAAGGAGCCTTTGAAGAATGCGAACAGAGATCAAGTAATGTTCATTTCACACCTTGTCCGAAAATGTCCGGGATAGGACTCAAATTGGGGGCTGCAAGGGGGCTGCTTGGGTTCAGATCACTTTGAGCCACCGAGTTTTGTATTTGTAAACAAATTTGCTTTGACTCTATTAATTTCCACTAATGTTCTAAGGTGAAATACACCCCTGAGCAGGGAGCCAGCACTAGACTGATGTACTACTTGAGTGAGACTTAAATGGTGCATAGACCTGATGCTGGATGCAAGGGAGGGGGGAAGGTAAATTTACCCAACAGTGAATTTTAAGAAATATTGGGGAATATCCATAAAAACCAAAACACACAATTATGAGTATTTTCACCAACATCCGGTATAAGAATTACATTTTCATCCACTGAAAATGGCTGTGTTCAATCACAGCTTGGCAACACGGTTTGGATTTTGAATTTCAGACATCAAATACTCCCATGACTTGCTAATGCACAATCTACAACCTAAAAATAACTCACCAAAACTATTCGCCAAAGGATCATACTGTCTTTTGACCCTAGTAAGGAGAGGTAATGGCCACAGTGACCAGCCTCCACTTCGGTAGATACTTATTTAAAGATACGTTAAAAACTAGTAATATTAGCATTTCCATTTTTGTTTCTTCCCTCTAATTATTTACTGCTATTTTTGTCCGTTTACTTATTGCGAAGGTGTGTGGTGCTGGGTGTGTGTGTGTGTGTGTGTGTGTGTGTCTATTTGGGTTTTGGGTTTTTGTTCAGACAGGGGCAGAAGGAGGGAGGTTAAACACATAAGGCTCAGTTCTGTGGTGCTCTTTGCTGTGTCCTCCAGCAGTGGAGTGTGTAAAACAATGCCACCCAAACATAATACACAGAGTTTTGCACAGGTGCAAATGAACAGACACAGCACAAGTCAATGGAGAATCAGGCCCAATGTCTCTCTTGCGCGTTCTCTCTCTCTCTCTCTACTTTAAGGTAAAATAATTCATTCCACTTTTACCAGAGGAAACACTTTTGTTCTTTTTTTTTTGTTTTAAACGTGT
This sequence comes from Chelonia mydas, assembly GCF_015237465.2. Lineage (NCBI taxonomy): Eukaryota > Metazoa > Chordata > Testudines > Cheloniidae > Chelonia > Chelonia mydas. The sequence goes on from NC_051257.2 coordinate 14,124,775, forward strand.
AAGGTTCATGTCACTTTAAAAGACTGTTTTATCCCTTTAAGTTCTCAGGGCGCACTGCAAGAATGCCACATGGATTCAAGGCTACTGCTGAAAAATGTGGAAAGCTTATTATTTCTGAGAGCCAATTAGAACCATGACTTTAGATAAATGTAGCAGTTTCCTGCAAAGATTATGCTGCACCACCACCTTTCAAAAAAAAAACAAACAAAAAAAAGAGTGTTGCCCGTGGAACACTGAACTTGTTTCCAAAATAACAGGTCCCTAACAGTATTTAATAGGGCTTTTTTTTTTTCGCCTATTGGAAATTGATTGCAAACAAACCATTTCCTGCTCCTATTTCAAACAAATTTCTGTCCAATTATTTTCTGTTTTAGCATACAGTTAAACGGACTATTCTGCCCTGTCCCTGACTGAGCCGAGGCGTGATTTCTTTTGATTATGCTTTTATGCCGCAAAACGTAGGACTCCTGAGACATAATGGACGACTCTGGGAGACTGGCAGCAATTTTTTTTTTTTTTTTTTAAAGTGTGCCAACGCTTGTCGGCTTTCACTTCAGTGCCTGCTGTGCACGAATAAAAACACCCGAAGAGGCAGAGAGGGAAAGAAATAACCCAAAACAAAACAAGCATTGTCCACCATTTCTGGAGGAAGCGGGCACAGAAGTGGGTAGAATCCCATAGCCTCTATGTAGGGCATATCTCCAGCACTAGATGAAGCCTGATTTCCGTTTTCTCCTTTTTGTTCAGACTATTGGGCTTATTTATTTATTTCCCTTAATCCTGTTTTCATTTTCTTTACTGGGACCATGACAATTAGTAGGGAGGGGAAACCTTGGCAGATTTCCCACCCTGACCTTTAATCCAGCAAGCAATTTGTGGTCCAAAAGCTTCTTAAAATAAAACTCAATCTTTTCCTTTGTTTAATTTATAAACACATTTAGAAAATGAGTGGGAAGATGTGGAGGCTTCTCTTATTTCTCACTTCCTTATCATGGCAGCTAAATGCCTCCATTTTGCCTTTCATGGAGGGGAAAGCTTGGAAATTATTCACACTGTCTTGGCTGGCTCGGTATTGCCAAGAATAAAATTGCTGATTTCCTTGCAGATAAAGGCCTTCATCTTTGGCTGCAACTTAGAAATGTACAAGACACTCCCCTTATCCTCCAACTCAAAGAAAGAAAGTAAAAAAAGCGCGGGGGGGGGGAGATCTGTTTCTATTTGTCTGGCTGTCTATAGCCCGGGGTGATAAACACTATTGCAGGGATAAGGATAAAAAAACTAACGTTTCATTTTTGATATTTTGGTTTTACGAAATGAGAAAAAATCCTCCTGTGCTAGCTGGTGAATCAGCCTACAGGGCCCTTCTCAGAGTCTTAGTGCAGGTTCTCAGAGGATGTGGTAGCTCCTAGCCCTTAACTACATATTATCTGATGTTTACAGGTGTTTCTTTTTGCCAGATCCAAGGAAGGAAATGTGTTGTAGCGATTACAGAAAAGGACTGGGAGTGCTGTTTCTCGCTCTGCTACTGATTTGCGATGTGATCTAGGCAATCTCAACATGACTCAGTTTTGACTTGTGACCAAATGCATCCTCTCCCAGGGTAAAATTCATAAGCGGGGGAGGTGCTTTGTTGTTAATATACCAACACATGCATTGCATTCGTAGCTGTTTGATAGTTAGAACTTAATGATTTTTTGACCTCCATCATATAGTTAGGATAGTTTAGGTGCAATTTGCACAGTGGGTCTCGAAACAAGCACAATTTTCCCCTCACCCATAGAAAACAGATTTTCATTAAAACTCCCATTGGTCATTTTGGGTATGATTTACCCTCGTGCAGAGGGACCAGCACATGGCCTATGCACCAGTGGCTTCTATCTCCAGTTTGCACCAAGAAATATTTGCAACCTGTCAAAATAAAAAGGCCATTAGACTCATCAGTGACTCCAAGCCCCAGCCAAAGGGAAGTAAGTTCTTTCAGCTAAACTCTTCAGTGACTTTTAACTTGATATTTCTTAATTAAAATAAAATTGAAAAGGGGGGGGAGGGGGAATCCTGATTGAATCAGCCAAGGAGGGAATCTGTTATTGAGGTCTCAGGAGGACAGTGTGCCCTTTTGGATTAAAACTCTACACTTTACACTCCAAAAGGCTATAAATGAGGTTTGGGTTTTAGAAAAGATTTCATATGATTTTGTAATTACCCAAGTTACTATTACCTGATTAACACAGGAATCCTAATAGTCTGTTAAACTTTCAATTTTCTAGTTGTGGTTGTCTTGGGGCTCGACACCTGTCACCTGTTCACTTACAGGCGTTTTAATTAACTTACATTATGTATGCTTTTTTTCTCTTGGATCTAGTGCCTGAGATTCATATTAAAAATAAAGTTAATAGCTACCTGATGGAGGGTCGTGGCCAAAATATTTGCACCATTCCTGCCATATCCATTTAGCAGGCCATGTTGCAGCCAAGGCTCATGTGTAATTGGACAGGGTCTGGATGGAATGAATTCACTACTGTGGCGACTTAGGGCCTGATTCTCAATCCTGCAAAAGTAGTCTTCAATGGGACAGCGCACACTAAGAAGGACAATGTGTGTTTGTGATGGTTTGCTGGATCAGGCCCAGAGTTTCCTTTACAATAATAATGGGCCTCACCTTGCAGCCTTAATTCATGCAAAAATCCTACTGATTTCAGTATGAGCTAATTTTGCTTGAATAATGAAAACACTATTATTTTACTATAAAAAAAACTCTGGAAAAAGGGGTGAAAAGGCAAAATTTGCAGGTGACAGAATTTTATTTAGGTGAGTAAAGCCTAGAGTCCATCTTGTCCATTCAGATTGCAAGGTTTTGCAGACAGGGACTGTCTCTTACTATGTTTGTACAGCTTCTAGGGCAATAGAACCCAGATTTACTTGAGGCCTTCAGGTGAAACCTCTCTATATGATTATTAATATGAACGAGGTCCTGATCTCAACTGCGGCTCCAGGCACCTCTAGAATACAAATAATAAATAATAAGAAACTGGGGAAGAAAATCATTAACATGGGTCAATCCAGACCCATAACAGAGAGATCGGGTTCAGCTTCATTACACCAATTCTGCAGTCTCAGCTGTTTGTTTGAGAAAGAGAGAGAGACAGGGTGGGTAGGCTGCAGGCTGCATCTCAACACCCTTGAGCCACAATAAGGGCACCAACAACTATGAAACTCTCTTTCATGTTAGACTTCCCACAATTAAAATAACGGAGGGAGAGGGAAGACCTGTTTGCAACCTGTCAGTGAAAGAGAGAATTATCTGCACTGAATCCATTCGAACAGGCCACCTTTTTGAGCACTGGAGAATAGTTCTGTTCATTCAAGTCATCCTTCAAAAACGGCTACTGCACTCATAGATGCATAGATATAACCAAAATAAAAACCTTGTCCTCATTTAATGGCAACACACAACCCCTAGATAAGAGGCCTCTGTTTTGTGGACAAAGTAAAATTAAAAACAAAACAAACAAAAACAAAACAGGAGATCAGATGAACTGATGATAATGGGTTTTCTAACCACTAATAATGATATTAATGAAAAACAATTAGAACATTGCTTTAAGACTGAAAGCCTTTTTGATAAGAGATTTTCATCTGCTCGCTGTTCCATTTTTCTGTCTTCTTTATCTCCACTGTACAAAAGCAATCTTTTCTTTTCTTCTTCTGTACATTATCACCTATTGTAAGTTACTCAGTAGCATAGAGCAGATGGAGACCAGAACATGTGTCAAATGTCACCATTCAGCAACTCCCAGGGCCTGTTTTCACACTGCCATGCACCTTGTGTAGTCATTTATATTGGTGTGATGGCAAAATCCTATCAAATGACGAATGGCACTATTTTTACATCCACTTTGCACAGGTGTCAAATTACTGCACAGTGGAGAATCAAGCCCTTTGATTTTAATTCTTGTAGAATTAATTGCTGAAATGAGCTGCACTTCAGCACAGAAGAGAAGAAGGGTTTTTGTTGTTGTTGTTTTTTTTTTTTAAAGCATCGACTCCACTCCTCTGGGTCTGGATCTAAGCCATTCTTCTCCCTCATTGTTTTGCCCCATTACTTCTCCAAGCCATTTTTGCCTGCAGTGACTCTTGAATTGACAGTCAGGCAAGTACAGCTGGGAACTCTCCCAGGGCCTATAACTTCAACTTCACATAGTCTCTTGCTTCAGGCAATAATCTGCTCTGGTTCTTCCTACTTCAACTGCTATTTCTCACTACCACAAAGGACAAAAAACCCCTCATCTCCATCCCCCAAACCAAGATCCAGAACGTTATTGCATTTGTGTCAGTGCCTTTGAGTCACAGGGGAAGTTTGGAAATCACACCCTGGCCAGAAGGAAGAGGAATGTTTTGCTAGGCAGAGCAAGGTACTTGCATTTCAATCCACCTTGCCAGTAGAAGAACAAGAATATAATTCTTAACATGGAGCATCAGCCTGGAGGGCAGGGGAGAAATGTCACTGTGGCTGGGTGCACTAGGTGAATGTGACCCTCTGAAATTAACAAGAGATCCACATCCACATTCGGTATCACAAGAAGTAATTCTTCACGAGTAGGGAAAATAAAGGCTGGAGCATACGGTTTCTATCTGTGCTGCACAGAAACTGATTAAAAATGCTAACAGCCATGATTGTCCAACAACCAGGCGTTCCCAAGAGTCTCATACACACAGATGGTGATTAGTTTGGGATGGCCAGAACAATCACTAGTTCCATGTTGCAGTAACACCCACAGACTATCTGTCACAGTCCCAGGAGGCACTTAAAGGCGGTTTACTTCATACAGTTAACTTGAACCATAAGCTTTACAAGCCTGTTTGATACATTTTTAATCACTCTCCCCATAAACCTATAACATTTGGCTGCATGGATACATGTTTGCATTCTATATATCACAGACACCTCAGCAGACTGAAGGAAGGCTAAATGCGACTTTCCCTTGACGAGCCCAGTGAACTGCACGGTTCTCCCCACTGCATGCTGGCTAGGGCTGCTAATGCAGCTGCACCTTCTGGGGGTCCCAGTGGATGCAGAAGCCGGTGCTGTGGCTTTCATACTCAGTAATACATCCCCACTCCTTCCCTGTGAACACGGGGCCATCAAAAGATCAGTACCCGCCGCATAACAAATGTTAGAATGGTTAAACTGAAGGCAACTGTTGATCTTTTGCACGATTCACTCTTTTGAATAATTCTAACACTTCTACCTGGAGAGCATCCTTTCATGTCTTTATTTAGAATTATTGTGGGGATTTTTTTTTCTTAAACGGGTCCTGGTGTATGCTGGATGTTTTAAAAGTGGAACCTGTAGGTTTAATTACTTGCAGTACAATACTTCTTCCAGGAATCCAACTGTAGGGGGAAAAATAGTTAAAACAACGTAAAGAGGGAAACTGTGTGTGTCTCATTTTTATTTTGGATCACATGTTGCAGAATCAAAATATAGGAATCCCTGTTGGAAGCTTCCATGCCACTATGCAGCAAAAGTTGCTCAGTGCCTTTGGCGACATGCACACTAGGGGCTAGTGGTGTGATTCCCAGCTCGCAAAGACGTACTTGTGCTAGCTCTGGGTCATCTGAGTCAGCACACTGAGAACAGTAGCGTAGCTGGAGCAGCACTGGTTGGCAGCGGTGCAGGTTACCCACTCTGAGTATATACCCACGGTGTTCAGGTGGGTTTTATACTGGGGGTGGGGGGCAGTTAGTCTGCGCCACCCTCATTGCTACCTGTGCTACCATGATGACACTACGACTTTTGGCATGCTAGCTCAGAGGAGAGAGAGCGCAATTATGTCTATACAAGCTGGGATTCACATCCCTAATTCATAGTAAAGACATAGCCTGAATTTCATAGGGGTTTTTTTTTGTATAGATATATAATTTTTTTTTTTTGGTGTGTGTGGGAAGAGAATAGTTAAGGTCAGAACGGACCATTAGATCATCTCTTTCAGGCTGTAGAATTTCATCCACTTATACCCGGTCCATCTGTCTGTCTAGGTTTTTATAACTATCTGTCTACTCATATGGCCCTCTTCACAAGAGCATCTGAGTACCATTCAAACATTAATGAGCTTATCATGACAACAACCCTGTGAGGTAGAGAAATATTATCATCCCCATTTACAGACGGAGTAGTGAGAGACAGAGAATAAAGACTCAGGTCCCGACACAGTTTAGAGCTGCTTTCAGACACTGGTTCATGATGGGGGTTCTAGGTGCTATGGTAATACAAATAAATAAACTCAATAAATCATCATCTTCATGGACAGATAGCCCTTAATGGACCAGAGGAGTATTGCTGTAGTGGACCTGAGTTCCACCCCCTCCCTGGCCCCACCTGTCCAACACACCCCCTACACAAGGCAGGGGGGAAGACGTGCCAGACCCACCTGAGGCACGGATACACCAGCAGAAGCCCTGTGCACCGGGGAAACCCAGTGCTACGTATTTGCATGTGAATTACATCCCTAAACACCATCAGCAAGTCCACATTTGAAATGGAATGCCGATCTCTCGAATTCTAGACCAGTGGCTTAACCCTTCTCCTCCATTTCACTCTCATCCCTGTAATATCTATAACTCATTTTTTTCCAAACCCTCAGAGGGTTATCATAAACAACTCTTCCCAATCCCAGCATAGTCATTAATATACCGCCCCATTCAAGAGTCAAAAGAAACGCAACATGATTAATGAAAATGTATCTTGCAAATAAGTGAGTTCTCTATATTCCCCCACCCACACATATACATAAACTTTTACAACTCCGGCTACTTAAGATCTTATCCAGACAGTCTATGTTGGGTTATAAACCACGGTAGAAACCCTCAGGCAAAAGGGTCCCTGCATTAGCAGACACTATATATGGAGCAATCCTATTGATACTCATCAATCATTTATTTGAAAAGAAGAAGAAAAAATATTAAAAGGGACTGCAGGGGATTAATCTTCCCATATTGATAAACTGTTAAAAATTAATGAACTGGAGCGACTCTGAAGACAATTTAAAGCAAAACCACAAAACAAAGTCCCTGGGCAAACGTTTAAAGTGGTCCTAGGATAGGGCTTTCATTGCGCTCTAAGACATGGGTTCACTGGTGTGTTCATTGTGGCGCCCCCATCATGAAGGTTAGAAACATATTTTATTTGCTACTGGAGGAAGGGGAACAGTTGCAATTAGTTTGAAATCCTTCCTCACTAAACAGTCTTGACCAGCACGTACAGTGTTGCCATCTGGGTTAATCTCAGTTCAGCAGAAATCCAGGCAACAACCTCCTGTCTCCAAAAATAAAATAAAATAAAATGAAAATGACAATCAAAGGGTACAGCACAGAGTACTTAGAGTAATCATAGAAAACAGCAGGGGTGCCCAAACTTTGTCCAACTGAGGGCTGCCTTGGCAGCTTGCAAAGAGCCTGAGGGCCATCCCTACTTTGCATTAAATGGAACAGATTGCTGCTGCCTTCTCTATCATATGGAGGTGCAGCGCAGGGAGATGAGAGGACCCAAAATGCATTGCTCCATTCATGGCACATTATACACTGTATCTCTGCCTGTGTCATGGCAGGCCATTGCAAATATGGCTCACTCTGCTTAACTATTCTACTTGATTTTATCTTGCTTCTACTTAGCATTCACTTAGGAATTGCTCCACTCTGAAACTTCTTAATACTGTTCACTTTACCACCCCCAAAGAGATTTTGGCAAATTTATTATCTAGTCTATACTGATGCTCAGTTTATAACCCCTGTTGTATCCATGTTATTCTTTATTTTATCGAAGCGATAAGAAGATAGCACATGCATACACATGATCCAAAAATGTCACATATCACTGAGATGTACAAGCAGGCATGGGCATAGCAGGGTCCCTGCTCTGCATGCCAAGGGGGCTCACCAGTGGGCAGGTTTTAGGTGTTGTGAATAAGGCCAGTGCAAATATTTTAGTGCTGAAGGTGTCAAGCAATGTTCAAAAAGCACCAGTCAGCTCCTGACTTTGATCTCTATGAAAAAAACACTCACTAAAGAAAGTAAGCAGACAAAAATGATCTTCAATTTTTTAAAAGTATTTGGCCTGGAATTTTATGCAAGAATAAAGTGATTTTGCAGTTGGAAAATGGTCATTTTCACACCCCAACACACACAGGTATGGGAAGGCACATGTGCACACGTGTTCTTTTTGGTATAAAAATTCATATGCATGGCAAGTCTCCACCTGTGGCAAATCTCTGTGCCAAGGTGGTGAAGTGGTGTTTTTTCCATGTGAAAAGAAAATTGTGCGGAGAGAAATAGTAAAACGTTGTCCCAAATAAAATTCATTAAGACATAGTGAAATCTCTTTGTAGTTAAATCATATTTTTCAGTGTCAAGTTTGCTACGGGCACAGGTTCACTCTGGACTCCAGTGCATTCAAACACACATTTTTGTTCTATTCCCTTTAACCAGAGTTTCGCTATAAGCAGGTCCTATTGTGAAATGCCTGGTTTCAGCCTTTACACATTTGTGCGACCAATACACAAGAATCCAGAGGACTGCATGTGCAAATAAGTCAGGGTAGAGATCAACCAAAAAGCCCAAGTACAAATAGCTTTTGTATGAAAGCAGATCAGTTTTACTAGAGGATGCATCAGTTAATTTTGTTTTAAGCAGCACACAAAGGATGATATTCCCCACCTGCGTCAAGGGCTTATGAACCATTTAAGTCTCAATGAAGCCTCCCAAATAGGACGTAAGAGAGACATCGACCCTGTGTTGGCCCCTATGCACAGGGGTGAATTTTACCCAAATTCCTCATAAAGTAGGACAAAATGAGGCCTAGCAAATAAAATAAATAATAATTCCACTTTGCATTTCTAAAATGTCTTCCAGCTGAAGATTTTAAGCCTTGATAATTAATGTCCCTTTAATTTTATTTCCATCGATTAAACATTCAGTGGAATAAAAAAAGACTCTATTAATAAAAGCTAATGTGATTTTCAATAAGAGTTCGCTAATGGGCGGAACAGTAATCTCAGCATTGCAGCTGAAACAGAGAGGCATCTAGACAGTACATGTGTCCATACATTCTTTTAAATTAGAGCATCCTCTTCTTTGAGGTTGTTCTGAGAAATTAGGTTGTTGTGTATAACGGTAATGAGGTCATAAAGGGTCTGATCTCCACTGGGGTTTAATTAGCTCCGAATCTTATAAATATCATGCTGAATTATAGTGAAATTTGCATAAAGGTTAGAATCTAGCTGGTCCAGCCCCATTTACCAAAACAACTAAGACTAAGAGTGAGGTGCTCTTTAAATCGTGTTTTTTATATTGCAGAGACAGACTGGTTTTGATCTGGGATTGGAAACGTACTTTACGGAGAAGCAGGATCGTGAGGGGGAGAGAGAGCGGGTATATTTCAAACAGATGAATAGAATGGAGTTTTGCAGCCTGGAGATAACCTGCTCCTTCCATGGTCCAGGAAGATTGTATTAAATATATAGACAGCAATCAGGAACATCTTTTTCTCTTCTTTTTATTTTTAATATTAAAGCAATGCCAAACAAAGTATTCTCGCCAGCCAGACCAGAATGACAAAAATGATAAAGGAGGAGGAAACAGGAGATTTTAATCCAACAGATGGCAGATCTATGGCCCCTTTCCTGAAGTCTTTACTAAATACTCGAAATCTTCTTTACTCAAGTAAAACATGTATTTGTCTTCAAGAAGGACCAAATAAAGACGGAGCAAGGACCTCATGAACTGGGTGCTATATATTTTGAACCTTATCGTCTGGTACCTTGGTGCTGCTCTACTGGTGTAAAATTAGCCTAAAGACGATTTAGCCATCTAACAGAGGACTCTTCTTGCCTAGGCGTATCCTTTGGTGGTGTTCAGCCAACATAGTAAATTTTATTAAGCCCTCGCTGGCCACTGGGGGTACACTAGAAACTGCAGCCATCTCCAGTGTTGAGGCAAAGGAGGCTACAAGGCTACTGGCCACCCCCATCTGACCTGTGCTGAGCAGTTTTCGACTGCAGGCCATGATATAGCCCTTTGTTTTCTGATTAGTGCATCAACTCCTAATGGACATATGCAGTTAGCAGATCCCTTCCCTGGTGGCTGCACACACTCAATTTATGTCTTGTACATCACTATGGATGAACTTCAAACGGGGAATCACATCACCTACAGGCAGAATCTTTAGGTAA